>NC_067485.1:20873415-20888415 GCF_947179515.1 Apodemus sylvaticus
TAAGTTGTCTTTGCTTAATTTGCTGTCTTCCTTTTATGTGATCGCAGAAACTTTCTGCTGGTGATAGACTGGTATCTCACAGAACTATTGGAAAGAAGTTTTGAGAATGTCACAATATACCATCTTTAAAAGACTGTTCTAACTCAAACGACCATGATGGTCCCCTTCGCTAGGTCTTCCTGTACCCCTACAAAGGCTTTTTGAATTTTCAGATCTCACAGCAGTTTGGCTTGAAGACGTCATATAGTCATTAATTAAATAAAGAAATATGCTCGAAGGGCTGGAGAGATGGCTTTGTTCCAGTTTGCTTCTCTTGCCGAGGACCCAAGGATCAATCCCCAGAACCCACATGGCAGCTCACTACCATCTGTAACTCAGATTCCAGGAGATCTAACTCCCTCTTCTGGTTTCTATGAGAATCAGGCACATGCTGCACGGACATACATGCAGGCAAAACACTCATACATATGAGATAAAACAATTCATAAAATGTCACCCATGCTTGGGGGATTTCTGTACCTACCACTCACAGAGTTCATGGCATTTAACACACAGCCTGAAGTACAGTAAGCTAAAGAAAGCTGTAAGGGCTGACTAATGCTCTCAGTGATAGGACAGACGCTTGGGGTTTCAGCCAAATCTTGTAAATTTAGCAAAGAATATCAGAGCAACTCCTTCTGTTACCCTAAATGTCAGGGGCTCTTGCATTTTCATGAAGAACGCACAGGTCTTGGATTTTTAAAGGTCTTATATGAGCGCATCCATGGAAAATCACAAGCTTGCCTGCACTGAAGAAGCTCTATGCTACAATTAGAGACACGAGGAAAGTTGACCTGAAAATTCCAGTAGGTCTTCATGCTTGCCTTATTAATTAGATCAGAGCCTAGCATTCCAAGGGCTCTCCAGATGACCAGTCTCAAGATTGTGATGATCAAGTCTTCTCCACCCAAGCCAAGTTTTGACAAAATATGGTATGTGTTTTCTTTATTGCTCTACCAGCTGAAATTGTACTAGACAAACTGTGTTCTATTTAAAACCCATAAAATCATGTTCAAAGAGTACACTTGGTTTATTTCTTTTCAAAGGTAGTGTGTGCACGCATGTGTGTGTGTGTGTGCATGTGTGTGGGGGGTCTGTCTATCTGTCTATCTGTGTGATGATGCATGTATGTGCATATCCAGGTCTGCATGTGTATGAGTGTGAGCACTGCATACCACAGTGAATGCTTAGGCAGGTTAGAAGACAACATCAGATGCCCATCCTATGAGATAAGATCTAGTGCTATGTGTGAGGCTAGCAGCCTGAGAGCTTTGGGGAGTTCCCTGTCTTGTTGTAGGAGAACTGGGATTACAGATGAACAGCAGAGCACTACACTCAGTTTTATGGGAGATTTGAACTCAGGGCCTCACCTTCAAGGTGAGTGTTGAATACACTGAGCCACTTTCCCAACCACCAACTGCAAGCATGTCTTTTGTCTAATGTGTATTTATCATTCTGTTATGCACATGAGTGCTTGCCTGCACATGGGCATGCTATGTCACATGCATGCAGTGCCCTTAGAGCCCAGAGTAGGTCACTGGATCCCCTGGAAGTAGAATTCAGACTGTGACCCAGGTGGGCATTGTGACCCAAACCCAGAATGTTTGCAAAAGCAGGAAGTGCTCTTTACAGTCGAGACCAACCATATTTTTCCAAATATTTTAAGTTAGTTTTGTTTATAATACAATATATATATATGTGTGTGTGTGTGTGTAGATATATAATTCATATTTAAATGTGCATACTTGTATGAGTTTTTGTGTGTACAGGAGCCCACAGAGGTCACAAGAGGGTAATGAATCCCTGAAATTGGAGTTACAAATGGTTGTGAGGTTTCACGTGGGCACTGGAAACCGAGCCCAGATGATTTGCCACAGCGGTACGCACTGCTAACCATGGAGACATTTCTCCAAACTCCCAAATATTTTTGGCTGCATCTTATTGAACCCATGGATGTCAGAGCCACAGCTATGGGGCCCAATTCTGCTTCTTCTCTTGAGTGGCTTGTGGGTATCTATTTTATCCCTTGGGTGATTCAGTTCTTCCCAGGCTCTGGTCCAGCATGAAGTCCATCCGTGATCTGTGGAAGTTTAATTGCACTATGCTGCCTGGATGCCCGGGATCTCATATTTACAAGACTGCAAATTCTCAACGCTAACCAGTTCCCATTTATTTGTTGAGTTTCTTCCTCTCACTTTTGATTCCTGAGGTAGAGGTACACCTAACAACTTCAACTGTTTTCAGACAAACGACCTCCATGTTAACTTTCTCATCACTGTTTCTACCTTGCTTTGATTCACCTAGCCTTGACTTCCACACTGGAAGCCCCCAAAATTATAGCCGACTCTCATTTATACAAAATGGGTTTCAGTTTAGTGGGCCACAGAGGAGTAACTAAGAACATTGAATACACACAGTAGACAAAGCAGATGACTGCTGCCCTGTGCTGTTTTGCAACTAAATAGCTGTATTTTGAGGTCGTTGGGTTCACAAGCCACTCAGGTATACTTTCCTTGGGCTTGTCCTTTCTATGACCTCTTCTAGTGGCTCGATCCGATTCCTATCTCAAAGATGGCTTTCTTGATTGCGTGGATCCAGGTAGTTGGATGAAATCATAAACAGTAATAAAATAATACTGTTTGTATTCTGTTCTAAGTATTTACCACAGCCTGATAGCACATGGACAAAAGACTGCAGAATTCTCTCATGAGATTCTTTGCCTCTTTGGCAGATAGGCCATGATAATACTCTGGAGCATCTAGTATGGTTTTGAGAAAAAAAAATCAAAGAAAAAGAAAAGGATTAGCATTGTGGTGAACTCTCTCAAACTTATAGATAGGAGACATGCAGGTTAGTCAAAGCGAAAACAAAGCTGAAGGATTATGGGAATCGGGGCAATGGGAAGGGGGTGCAGAGTGCAGAGTTTGCCAATGCCATGTACAGAGTGTATATCTCTATGACAACTATTTATCCCTCTGTGGTTTTCTACCATGACCTGCTAAGGTCACTGGGAAACTGAAGGCCTACAGAATGTTCCTGTGGCTGTGCCCTAAGTCTGCTTTGCAAATCTGGGAACAGTGAGACCCCTCTCTGGGACGCAAGCTCCTCTTCTGAAAGATGGAGGTGTGAGTGAGTGCTCTCGAAATTTCCTCAGATGGCGGGCCTCTGTCCACTCCCCCATTGCTCCTGCTGAATGGTGACTAAGATCAGCTCTAGACTTTGCATCTGGTCAGGTTCTGGCTGTCCCTGCACTTCCTCTTTAGACAAGCTATTTCCAGATAAATTTAGAAACCCTCATGAGCTTTTTAAATACAAAAATATAGTTATCTACGTCCCTTTTAGGTCCCTCCCCCAGAGCCCTAGATCATGTTCATTCAGTGTACCCTGTCCTCCTCCCAGAGCGCCTGCCTCCGAGTTTGAGACCGAGCCTCAGTTTCATTAGTGTGGGAAGGATTCAAGACAAGAATGGGAAGATGATATAGACTGTAAAATGCTATTCTATTGTGAAGCAGATTCCACAAGAGTCATATTAGCCGATTACCCTTCTGGTGCTTACGGTTTGTTTATAGCTTAGGCAGCAATGGGGAACTCAGTCCGCCTTCCAAGGAGTCATTGAACTTTCGGATCGTACTGACAGTCCTGGGAGCTAAATCCTCTCACTTCTCTCTAACCCAAACGCTGCCCGTCTCAGGATGTGGAAGTCCTTCCTGCCTCCCACACAACAATGACATGTCTATTTAAAGAAATGATTTTGAGCAAACAGTCTTTTCTATTGGTTCTCACAGAGTGCCAATGTCTGTCCATTTTGGATCACTTTCTATTTCCCCTCTGAATAGTTCTAGGTAGTAATTAATCCTAGCACCCAGTATCCAGTCCCAGCAAATAATTTACCAACTTCTCCAAAAGGAGATTAGCGGTAACTTTGGTTGTTTTTTTTCTAATTAATTAATTAATATGTGTATTTGTGTTTTCCTTGCATGCATGTGTACTGTGTATATGCAGTGCCCATAGAGACCAGAAGAAGACCCTGAAATCCCTGAAACTGTATGGTTGTTGAGTCCCTGTGCAGATGCTGGGAATTGAACCCAGGTCCTCTGCAGGAAAACCTAAATTTCCTAATTGACAGGTCATCTTTCCAGTCCCCTTTTATGAGAGTCTCAATCAAAGCCACAATGTAAAATGGAGGTGCAATGATCCAAACGGGCCTGGTGAGCATGGTAGGTCTGTCAGTCCATTTACTTCTATCCTAACACAGGGAGGCAGGTATGGCTAACCCCATTGGTGGGACCTTGACCTCCCAATCTGA
Organism: Apodemus sylvaticus; assembly: GCF_947179515.1. Taxonomy (NCBI): domain Eukaryota; kingdom Metazoa; phylum Chordata; class Mammalia; order Rodentia; family Muridae; genus Apodemus; species Apodemus sylvaticus. The sequence continues at coordinate 20,877,761 of NC_067485.1, forward strand.
TGCTACTAGCTAATCCTCAATTGATGTGAAGGGGGAGGCTGTCTTGGAGTCCAGTCTCAGGAATGAGTGACATACAGGGCTTAGGCAAACAGGCAAGAAACAGTTTCACCAGGAGAGAGAGGTTTGTAGAACACCGGTCCTTGGTGGATTAGTCGTTGTTGACAAAAAGACTGTTCCTCACAGAAATAATCCATCTAAGCATCTGAGTCCATGCCTCTCTGATCATCAGAAGGATGCTCCGCCACAATGTTTGGATCTTCCCTGTTCTCCACAGACTCCTCGCTGACTCGGCAATGTCTTCCCCGGAATGTCTCATTTTTCTCCACTGATAAGGGATGAACGACTCCAGTCGAGCGTGAGGTACCACGTTAAGAGGACACGAATCTAGCTGAAGTCTCAGGGAGAATGCCGCTCTGATAATCAACCTTTGCAGTGGCATTGGCCTGTGTGGAGACAATATTCTGTTTGTTTTTCCCAAAGAGATTTAAATAAGAATGTTAAAATAACAATGGTAGCTAAAGCCTAAGCACCTATGGCTTTAATCCTTGCCCAGATGTAAACCTGTCATTTCCTGGGAAATCTCACAAACCATACTTAGTTTGCAGTCAAAGTGCATCTCGATTCCCCTTGCCCACCTCTGGTGATGCACTTCCTCCAGGAAGGCTGTACCGCCAAAACCTCCCCAAATGGTACCACTAACTGGCGGCCAAGTGTTCAGATGCTAGGGATAAGGGTAGACATTTTCCACTCAAGTGTCCACGTAGAATCCACCACCTTATTCTTTGGGTCCAAATGGTTAGGTATAACTGAGGTCCAGAGCCTCAGCAGGCAAGAAAACTCCACAGCAGCCACAGGTAGAGGAATAAACAGAGCGGGTGACAACCGGAACCTGTCTGAATCCTTCCCAGCATGCAGCACGTCGCCCGTAGGCACGAAAGGGAAATATATTTTTCTGCACTCTTGGCTGGGCATAAGCAGCAGATCTCTCCTCCGAAAGGTAAGATGATGTCTGCTCATCTGGATTCAAACATATTAACAGGGGAAGCATATGGCCGCTTACACAGCGCCTGCTCCCATACCGAGCCAGGGTTAACAAATTAATGAAAAGGAAGAGTGTGGTATAAATGTTGAGCCTTATTAAACATGAGATCATCGCTTCCAGCTATCTTTATTAGAGAAGTTCTCCCTCCTCCTGTGCGTACACATTTAAAATCGTTCTTCTGAGAGCAAATTGTGTTCTTGCGGACAAACGGCCGTAGTTCACCATGTGGCTGTGAGGACGGACTCCATGCCAGATGGATTTTATTGAGATGATATGAGAAGAAATAGCGCTATTTATTTAAGAACAGCATTGCATTTCCTTTTGTTCTTTCAACAGGTTACTAATTACAGGAGTAGTAATTAGCCTTGACAGAGAGTACACAAAAAAACGATAAATGGATACTGTGCGCACGGAGGGGCCTCGGCGACGCAGGCTTATTATTTTCAGCCGCGCTAATTATCCTTATTATGCCGCGTGACTCTTTTTGCTTGAATTATGAGTGAAAAAAAAAGTGCTGAATAGAATTATTTTTTTTCCAAAGTGCCCTGAACTATAGAGGGAAATGAAAATCACGAACAATGAAAAGCTTGTTAAACAATGAGAGTGATCATCTATAGAGGCATCCTGAAGGAACAGCCCCTTTCCTGTGCCATAGAAATGTAAAGTGCTCTTCCGAAAATGAGCAGGCTCTATTTATTTATTTAATTTTGCACACGGATCATGGGAAGAGAAGAGCTAGTCCCAGCCCCGCCTCCCGGCAGTGGTAAGAGCCCGTTGGAAGGAAGATGGGAAGTGATGAATCATTACAAATGAACAGACGCTGGGGACAAGCTTATTTACTTGGTTTCATTCATTCACTCATTCATTCATTCACTCGTTCATTCATTTTGTTTTGCTGGGAAATGAAACCAAGAACCTCCTGAATGTCGCGTATGTGCCCTACCACATCCCAGACCCAAACTCTTAACCATGATAAATATGTGTTTCTGAGTCCATGAAACTAAAGTTTCAGTGAACAGAATCTTCAAAGTGAGCAAGGATGGTAGAGTGCCTTCCTGGCTCACACACCACCTACAGACAGGGCTGGGTAAAGACAGACTTCAGCTTGGAGTGAAGTAAGATTTTGATTCTTTCCCCTAACACACATCTCTAGATACAGTGCCTCTTCTCTTCCCAGCGAGGCGTGGGAACACAGTCCCACAGCTGGCGTGTGCTTTTATGAACTCTCTCCTGGAATTTGGTTTGAAATTTCCCCCCTCGTCCTTCATGCTTCTGTCTTTGCACCAGATGTGCTGAAATGTTAACAATATCTTTGGGACTTGGGCTCCATCCAATACAAGCTGGAGAGGGGAGGAGTGGGAACCTTATGCCTAGGATCTGAGCCACCAGCATCAGGACCACTGGTGACTGCAATCACAGCAGATGGGAGTGGTCTCTGGGCACGAGGCTAGCCTCACCTTCTCCTCCAGCTCAAGTCTGTCTGGAGAATGAGACATTCAATCCCAGGATCGTCAGAGAGGTGTTCTTTCTCTAGCCTCCCAGCCCTCTTCTTCCTATGCAGACACACACCATTTGTAGTTGTCTCAGCTTAACAGTTGCCCAGATTCCAGAGGGACAGGACGGAGAAGATCCTCGGGGTTCAAGAAGTGGTAGACTCTTCTTAAGGAAGCCCAGGCCCTGGAAAGCATCACCAACTAAGAATACAGCCTTGGCTCCAGGGGTAGATTGACTCAGCCCAGTCATTTAGTGTGTTGACAGTTACGTACTCAGGGAGCCGGGTTGAAATATTCTTAAAGGTGTGGGCTCTCTGCATGATCTTGGAAATGTCAGCCCGATAAAAGCATGCAATTGCAGATTGCTCGGTCTTATCTCCCTCTGACCCTCCATCACACTCGAGCTTAGGAAGAGATAGGCAACTTTCTGAATCAGGATGTGCGGAGGTAAAACCTGCCTAAGGGAGGTGGCACACGCTCAGGAAGCAAAGCTGGGTGTTTAGCCAGGACACAGTTCCATTTCTGCTCATGGTTTTGTTCTATGGGTCAGATCCGTTCATGGCCCATCCCTCTAGAGCCCATCCCATCCCACATCTCACAGGTATTAAAAAGGTTTATTGATTCATATCCTCTCCTCCAATTTGGGTTCACCCTTTTCTAGTCTCATCCAGATGGAGACATTCCAGTGCTGGCTGGTTCTATGTGTCTTACTAGCCATTCTCCAGGACTTGAGTATGGAATTCCTTAAACCACTGCACCAAAATATGATGTTGACCCATTTGCCAAGGGACCAACTTGATATCCACTTGCTCTCTTCATGCAAATTGGCTCACAGTTTCCACAAGCTTGGCCTCTAATGGCCTGGCTGTGAGGACAAAGTTTTAGAAAGCTAAGTCAGTCTTTCTGGTGTAAGTGCAGATTTAATTTGGAGGAGTATTTCTGATGAGATCTGTTGCACTATTTTCCAACCCAAAGAAATCTCAACTCAATCAATATCAATACAAGCTATGTGCCTAGACTGGGTGGATCTCCCACTACACTATTCTATTCCCATCTATGTTAACCCATATAACTTGGAATTTCTCCAGGCCATGAGCATCTCTCCATCCTCTTCCGTTGATCCCATGTTGCTTCTCCCCCTTCCACTGTCAATCCTTTTCTCCTCCCCCAAAACCTCTAAGCTCCTCCTCCTTCCTCCTGACCAATCATTGGCTCAAGCCTTTATTTGAAAAGTTAAGGTGCTGAGAAGGTTCACAAGGCACCTGTATACATGATTAACTCCTCATCTGCAACCCCTACCAGGACTGGAATTAGCATCAAAATACAAGCCCAGGGCTATCCACAACAGAGATTATTCTTTTTTTCTTTCTTTTTTCCTTCCAAAAGTGGCAGAGGGCCTATAAGAGAAAGGTGGTGTAGAAGTGGATCTGTGGTATAGTGAACGATATATTTCTGGTGAGGAGAGCAGTCAACACTGCGATTTTGAGACTATGGCTTCCTTCTGACAGGACCTGAGAAGGGTGTCTTATACCTTTTTGGACGACCTTAGGAGGTATTTCAAAGGAGTTAAGTTAGATCATTTTCTAAAAGCTTAGATCATTCCTGGTCTTCAGGAATCACTCGATACATTGTTACCGCCATTGTTTATGTGTTCTATTCACCTGTATGCATTGACATATTAAAAACAATGGTATTCCCATGGTGAGAAAGACAAAAAGGTACTCATTCAAGGCAGCCATGCTTTGGCAATGGAAGTAGGTCGACATCTGTTGGAAATTAGCTTCAAGTGTAGAATGGTTCAGAAATCCAGAACTAAGCATCTCACTAATCTTTTAAAAATATTTTTATTAGTTCTTTGAGAATGTATTATGGTAGGGAGGATACATAAAATATTCACCCTCAGTTCTTCCCGCCTGATCTGTCATATCTCCTTACACACTCCCAACTTTGTGTTAGTTAGTTAGTTAGTTAGTTAGTTAGTTATTAGTTAGTTAGTTTTTGAGATAGAGTTTCTCTGTATAGCCTGGCTGTCCTGACATCAATTTGTAGACCATGTTGACCTAAAATTCATAGAGATCTGCCTGCCTCTGTCTCCCAGGTACTGGGATTGGATTAAAAGTTTGTGACACCATACCCAGCCATATTTTCTTTAAAAAGATTTTTTAAATTTAATAGCCTGAGGACTTCAATTTGTTCTGTCCATATCCTTCTGGATACAAGGTTGTCCACTAGGGTCTACATCTAGGGAACCTCACCTTTAAGGAAAACTGACTTTCCTCTTTCCCCCACCCCTGGAAGGCATCACCTGCTCAAAGCTCCTAGGTGAGGGTTTGGGGTTCATGATGGTTTCCTTTCCATTCCATGATTTAATGTTGACTGGCTTGATCTTGTGCAGGTGACCACGGCTTCTGTGAGTTCATGAGTACAATGGCTCTATCATGTCCAGAAGAATTCCCTCAAGTCCTCCTGGGTCTCTGGTGCTTACCACCTCTCTGTCCCCTCTTCTGGGATGGTCCTTGAGCCTTAGGACAAAGGTGTGATGTAGTCCCATTTGGGACTGAGTACCTGGTTGACACTTGCACTTTACATCTTGGCCAGTGTGGGTCTCCCTGTTAACCACCATCTGCTACGCAAAGCAGCTAATTTAGATCTGAGAGCTGCATTAACCTAAGGGCACAGAAACATAGAGTTAAGAGGATAGTCTGCTGCTGCATCCATTTAGCAGAATAATGGTGGGAGGTTCACCCTGGGGTCATCACTGGTCCTAGATCTTCCATAGCCCTTAATGTTCTTTAGTATAAAGCCAAGTCCTGTGAACTTGACTTGACTTTGCATTGCCTTTTGTAGTGTGGCTTTCGTAATGTTGACCTCCAAACCATGCCTTCCTCTCTGTGGAATACTTCCCACATGCCTAACTCTCGTTGACAACACCTACACATGCTTCAGGATCTTGTTGCCTGGACATCTTCCCAGTTTCTGTATGCCTGATATGGCTAATTGTGTCTCCCTTGGGTCTGATATGTTAACTTTTTAACATTTTTTTTTTACACAAAACACAGCTCTTGCTCAAAGGGAATGAGAGAGTTTGTTCTGAGCCAAATATGAACAGCCATGGCTGGGGGAAGACAGATTCAGGTGGCCCCAGGTGACATGTTCCCCCAGAGGAAACTGTTATACAAACTTTGTAGTCAGGGGACAAAAGGAAGCTATAAATCAAGGTGAATTGGGTAGATGGTTTCCAGCAGAGCAGAGAAATCTCTAATATTGGTTTCAGGTGCAAGCTATGGACATTTTGAGATCTGGGTTACTTGAAGCCAACGGTCTCTTAAGATTACACATTCCAGCTGGGCAGTGGTAACGGTAACGCATACCTTTAATCTCAGAACTTGGAAGTCAGAGGCAGGTGGATTTCTGAGTTTGAGGCCAGCCTCGTCTACAGATATAAGTTCCAGGACAGCCAGGGCTATACAGAGAAACCCTGTCTCTAACAAACAAAAATATTACACATTCCAAAGGACCTCAGGGAAGATGGTAAATGACTATTAAGGAGACTAAAGATAGCCCACGGTAACCTTGTCTCTTGATCTGCAACATTCCAACTTTCTGTATTTGCTAAGTTGTAATCAGTCCATGTAATCTCAGCATAGGTAATAAGGCTTTTTCAAGGATCATCCCTTAACACTACCACACGATGCTGTAGAATTCCTTCCTTCTTCTCCCCAAATAGCTCCTGGGAGCTCCTGGAGGATGGATATGTAAGTGTTGAATTCACTACAGTTGTACACAGCTTGTCAGCACCCACAACTGGCTTATATAACAAATTATACTGAGCCTGTGCAAAGGCAAGGCCATAGTCTCCATCACCCTGCATACTCACTTCGCAGCTCAGGTGAATTAATAATTTAAAGATAGATTTTACTCCCCTACTAATGCATAGGCTATGACTGAGTCTGGCTTATTCTGTGGCCGTATATCATTAGGACATTCTAAGAGGAGGTTAAGATTTGGGTCACCTGCCAATAGTTGCATGCGTATCAGTCTTTCACCAAAGAGCACCTTTGTGGGTGGGGCTGATGAGGGTCAGAGCTGGGAACAAGGCGACTCTTCACTTGCATAGCAAGCTTGTTCATACAGTTGAGACTGTACGGATTGGCTGGAGAACAAGGCCCCTCCCATCAAGCCAGGAAAGATGCTGTGCACCTTCACAGGCAATTAGAAACAGTCCCCTCCTCTGCTAGGCTATGCTGCTGCCAGGCCCTCCACGCTGCCCGGTTAAATGTGGGAGCTGACTACACAGAAATTCTAGAACCCAGGGACAATGCACTGACACGCCTGCCTAGACCTTCAAGGCAAGCAGATGGACCCGGCTCCCCAGCCAACCTCAACACCTGAAATCCAAACGCCCTGGCTAAGAGATAAAATGTTGTGTTATATGTTGACAGTTATGAGCCATAATCATGCTTAAATATCACCGCAAACTGTATCTGTTCTGCCCAAATAACTCTGTCTGGGTTTATAGCCTGCTCTGAGAAGTAACTCCAATATGATTAGATTTTTATACAGGCCAAACACCGTGCTTAGAGATTTATGCCCGTGGAAATTTATAGATTTTGTTAAATATATCCTTCAGCTCTAAAACTGAGAGGGACTGATTTTGTTTGCGTATCTCGGTGTGGTGTTTGTGTGGCTAAAAGTCAGGTTGCCATCGACTGAGAGAATGAAGCATGAGTCAACAGCTAAGAAAACTTTCAAAGGTTCAGATATAGATAGCTGCATTTAGCTTGCTGAGTGGCTGGTGCCTAGTTAAAGTGGCAGATGCATTAATAACTCCCCAGAGTTACACAAATACTGCAGGCAGCGGAAAGCTAACATAAAATTTCTCTAAAGGATTGTGTGGGGGAGAGGGTGGTGTCTGTGTCTGTGTATGCATGACCAGAGGTCAACCTTGGGTGTTACTCCTTAGGAGTCACCTATAATAATAATAATAATAATAATAATAATAATAATAGTAATAATAACTATTATATAAATATATTATTAATTACACAATAATATGGTATTAATTTATTATTAATAATACCTTGACTCCACATTTACTCACGAACCTGGGGCTTACAGATTAGTCTAGGCTGGCCAGCAAGAGAGCTCCAAGAATCCTCCTGTCTCTGTGTCCCCAGTACTGGAACATGTGCCGCTGCATTGTCTGTTTACTGAGCACTGGGCCTTAAGCTCTGGTCTCTAAGCTTTGGAAGCCAGAACTTGACCGAAGGTTCCATCTCACCAGCCTTGACAAGTCTGGCTCAGTTAGGACCCACCACTGTGAATTCTAGGATTTGCTGCCAGCTTTTTACTATAATTATTTTTGCTGCTGTGGTTGAGGGAGGTGGAAATGGAGATGGGGGGAGCGCTTCCTTTTGATCTCAATACGAGGTGTCTGTTCATTTCTCCACGAGGACAGGTTAATTTTGTTAGCCTATCAACGTAACTGTGCTAAAGTTGGAAATGAAGGAAAATGTTCAAGCAGAAAAGCATCTTTGCCAATGACACCATAGGACTCTGCCCTTGAGGTCCAACGTCGTTTGTGCTTTTTAAAACTCCAACCATGGCAACAGTGAAGTGATATCATGACACCAAGATACTGTTCATCCTTATAAACAAACAGAGGGCACACACGTACCCCAGAATGCCTTGGTCAATGGAGACTGAGTCAAAGGGAGTTATTGAGACAGTATTCCCATCATGGCAGGAGAGATCAGAGAGACTTTGTAAAGTAGGAGAGATGCAAGGGTATGAGCTCTGTTCTCTTACTCACTGCCTAAGAGCACAACATGAGCTCCAGCCTGGAGCCACCACACAGAACATGGAGTGTGAATAGATCAGAGTACTGCTGGGATGCCCTTCCCCTTGCTATGCATTGCAGACAGAGGCAAGTAGGTATCTGCAGTCTGGAGACTCCTGCACCCACCTTGATCTCACACAGGTAACTCTAGCTCTCTGGAGGGAGGTACAAAAGTTCAGGCCATTCTCCAGCACAGCAGTGGGTACCACCTACCCTGTACATCCTCCCAGACCTTTAAGGAGGAGACATGTAGTTCAATCACTTCTCTGACATCTTCACTGTTCATCCTGTTTGTCTTCCTTGTGACTGAACAGTGCTCATCTGTCTCACCAGGTGAGGCAGTAAACCAATGGTAAGCTGAGTTCAGTGTTTCCAGAGAAACTTGCTGGACCGTGATTTGATAGCAAGGGTTGGGTTTACCATGATATCAGGACATCAGAACATCATTTGTTGAAGCATTTAAGCCTGCATGCATGTAGATCCCACTGGCCCACAGTTCTTCCATGATGGAAGAATGTATAGATCTTAACAATGAGGTAATTCATGACATCATTAAAGGCCTCCAAGACTGAAACAATATCTTTCATTCTTCATCTTATCTTTTTGCTACTTTATTAATGATAAAATAACTCAGTGATGGATCTAAGTGCTGGATCAAACAGGCTTCTTTGAGGTAAAGTGGAGACACTGTTGACTTGTGGCCTATTCTGAAGAAGCAGTGTTTATGCTGTTGTTTTGTTTTGCTTTGCTTTTTGACTTTTTTAAAAAAGCTTTGACATAAAACTCCAGGTTTTGGGGTGCATCTTGACATTAAACAATATAATGCAGTGAGAGTGGGCTTGCAATTCTTTTCTTTTGGTCCAGTGCATGCAACCGAAAGTTTATACATATTAATAGCTATCTGGTGGTATTCAATCCATTGGTGGCTTGTGTCTGTGTAAATCCACTTAAAGAGGACTTTGCTCTTGTTTGTCACTCTGAGTCACAGTGAATCTTTCTCAGTGACAATCAATGGACAGGACAGCTTCAAGTAACCACAGCTGTTGGCCTGTGCGTTGGGAGATACTGGTGGGAAGTTGTTGATGTTTACTCTATCTTACTAATAAATAGCTGGAGATATTTCTTTTAAATATTATTTATTTATTTATTTATTTATTTATTTATTTATTTATTTTATATGAGTACAATGTAGCTGTCTTCAGACACAGCAGAAGAGTGTGTATCTGATCCCATCACAGGTGGTTGTGAGCCATCATGTGGTTGCTGGAAATTGAACTCAGGACCTCTGGAAGAGCAGTCCTGCTGAGCCATCTCTCCAGCCCAGCTGGAAACATTTTAAAGGTTTATCCGTGTGCCTACGTCTAGGGGTTATGAGCACTTCTGATCTGCCAGGCATGGACTGTGGGAACCAAACTCTAGTCCTCATAATTAAACTCAAGTGTTGTTAACTGCTGATCCATTGCTCCTGCCCCAGTAGGGAAACTACAGCATTTAAAACTACATTTTATTTAAAGCACATTTTAAACTAAAGCATTCCTGAAAGTTGAAAGAATTTATGTGTAAAGTATAGATATCAAAAAATCAAACTATCTTTACAAAATATGATTTTTTTCTATAATGCAGGTCTTCTGTTGACTATTGCATAGCAGTAGCAGTTGTGAAGACTAATAAATAAGTACTTACCATAGGAAAAACACAAGTATTTATGCATGTCTTAAGTACTGTAGTTCATAATTGTCACAAGAAATCAGTGGAGTCCCCAAGGGGACAGTTGTGGTCATTTCTTCCCACTTGGACATTAGCCTAGGGGGCTCTGTAAAAGTCTGTAGAAGTAATTAGACGTTTCTACAATGATCTCACCTATGAATTACTTATAAGGGGGCTGAGCATCTCTTAAAAGCGTTCTGGGGACCCTTTAGTGACTCATCCAGAAATGTTGGCAGCCTTTTTATATGTGTCCCAAGAAAAGCAAATTTGAAAAAAAAAAATGAAAACCACTGGGAACATTAACAAATCTTTCTGAGAAATGAACAGACATTCCAGAAAATTCATTGTGAAAGTAGATTCATAGCCCAGGGGACAGGACAGAGATCCAAGAGGACAGGGCTTGGGTCTTTCTTCCACAAGCACTCACTGTGCATGACCCGTGGGTCCAATCTTCATTCCTGAAGCCTTGTTGCCTTTACCTGGACAGTGAGAGGCCATTTTCTCTCCACAGCTCTCTATAAAGATAGAGTACAGGAGCTGACAAGGAGTATTTTAAATAATGGAGTCTTATCAC